>NC_090654.1:231722615-231725115 GCF_040937935.1 Hyperolius riggenbachi | reverse complement strand
TTTAAAACCGGCATCGTACAACTCTGCCCCCGCTCCACTCATTTTCCATTTGTCTCTTTAGTGCATCAGCTCAATCACAAGTGTCGTGGTGCCCATTTTCCTACAAGTGCCATAATACTCCATGGCATACATGTCAAACTCTGGCCCCTTGACCAAATCTGGCGCTCAGAGACATCAAATTTGGCCCCCAAGTAGTTTCCCCACTTTGCATTATGTTTGGCCCGCTCTAGACCACCAGGGATGCTATGTTGGAGGTAAAGCACTAGATCACCAGGGAAGCCATATGGGGAAGGGATGGAAAACCATTAAGACACCAGGGAAGTGTACAGGGAAGGGAGGGTGCCACTAGACACCAGGGAACCGTATAGGGGAGGGATGATGACTGAACACCAGGGAAGTGTGTGTGTGAGGGAAGAGGCATTTGATGCCAGGGTACTATATAGGGGAGAGACTGTAAGCCAGTCTCGGGGAACAGCAAACATCTACCTTCATTCAGACTTTGAACAACTAAAAGCATAGTGACTTGCTTCAGAGTTCATATTGCCGATTCTAATTCTGAGTGAATGCATATGTAATGACCAACCATGAGTACCAGTTGTGATACAGTAGTAAGAGGTTGGTTGCAGCGTTTTAAGAAGAATGACTTTGGTTGTATGGACATGAGCAAGCATGGACACAGCACTTGCCTATGCCTTTGTCCTGTTCTTCTCCTTACCAATTTCCAGGTACCATTTCAGTTGCAACCATTGCCTGACACATTGCCAACAACCTCTACTTTGGTTACCTCTGCACAAGCTTGCACCCAATATTTCAGAATCAACTTTATTCGCCAAGCACGACTGTGTCATTCCCAGAATGGTTTTTGGCACATACTAGGGAGCATACATGTCACAAAGTAAGAGAGTACACAAACAGCAAGAATAGCAGTAAAGGCAGGTGACATGTTATCACTTAAGGTGGCCTCTAATGGTCCAATTTCTAGAGAAAAATCTTTCGAGTGACCAGATAATTCTGATCGGAAGAAAAATAGTTTACTACACCATCAACGAACCAATCTTTGCTTCCTATCAATCACAACCAACAAGAAAATCCAAATTTTGGTTTGACGAAAATCCAATTGGACGACTATTTTTTATAATCATTCCTAATCGATTGTGCCCATACACCCAAACCAATCAAAATTTCTGATCGCTTAAACGATTTTTCGCTAGAAATTGTTAGTAGTTACCTTAAGCAGTATTATCAATGAACAGCGGCCATGAATGCACACAGCGGCAGCAGCAGCTTAGGGGGGAAAAGGAGGTGGGATGGACATTGGAAGGAACAGACCATGGAGTTCAAGAGCTTGACAGCGGAGGGGGGGGGGAAATGTGTTTCTTGAACCTCTCCCCTTTTCTGAAATTCCCTTCCATGTTGCCAAATCTCACCAAGTGTATAGAGTCCATAAAATTACTAACGTCAAATAATCTTTCTATAATCTTAGTGTATCTTTCTAAAAAGGGTACAGCACTGACGTGTGTACAGGAGACAATGATTTGTGCAATATCCACATTTGAGGGTGCATACACATCCAATTTTGATTGGCCAATCACTGGCTAATTTTACCTCCTCTGTGTAGTATAAGGCCAACAGCTTGTAAATACTATGAACGGATTGTGCAGGTAAGCTCTCATACCAAATCAAAGGGCCAATCTAAATTGGGTGTGTGTACCAGGCTTCAGAATCTCAATTATTTGAACTTGCATTTACTGCATTATAGATATAGTAACATTTCAGAATCCAGCAGTTACATTTTAATAAAGAATACGACTTTTAAAAATGGTGACAAATAATTATGAAATACTATTTTAGTGAGTAATGAAAGCAAATATGCAATCTGGTTCAGCAAATCGTGAACAGAGGTCAAATCTAGTGTGAATGCTCTGGTATTCCGCTCTTTTGCAAAAGACCTGCTGGGGCCCCCAGTATGAGACAGGAATCTGCAGAGAGTTAAATGCGAGTGGACAGTGCACAGCTTATATAAAAAGGCTTGGCTTTCACATAGCATCCGATGATCAGCTGACTGTCTTATGCAGAGCTTGGAATCTGGGACACATTTTTTCAGTTCATTATTTTTATCTGTTATTTAAAGGAGAATTCTATCAATAGTTATTTCTACTTCTCAACCAGTGAAATGCAGATCTCCAGATGTCACCGTACGACAGCTGTCATCCAGCATATCAGGATCTGTTGCTATGGGGGGGGGGGGGGAGTGGTGCACAACAGTTCGGCTTCCTGTGAGCAGAGTGAGTGGGAAAACCAATCGGGGGCTGCTCAGGCATCAGGGATTACTAAAGATCCGCCATGTAGGATCTTTAGGCGAGGTCGGATGGCTGCTGTACACACGATAGATGCCTGCTCAATACCTTCTTCATCAGTGTATGTACTGTAGTCTTCATCAGTGTATGTACTGTAAAAGGTCACCAACTTTAAAGAGAAACCATAACCAAGAATTGCACTT